>NW_027192056.1:0-581 GCF_011745625.1 Cladosporium halotolerans
CGGGAAGATTGTACCCGGCGAGCACATCGGCATCAAGAAAAGTACTTTTGACCTCGGGCAAGCTCCCCCCGCCGGCGGCGTCACCATCAAGATCCACTACGTCTCCTTCGACCCCTACCAGCGCGGCCGCATGCGACCCAGCCACGTCAAGTCTTACAATCCCGCCTATGAGCTCGACAGCGCAATCACCAACGGCGGCATCGCGACCGTCCTCAAGAGCGACAATCCCAACTTCAAGGCCGGTGACCAGATCGTCAACCTTTTTCAGATTCCCACCGCCGAGTACGCCGCTTTGCCCAGAGAGGTCGTTGATACAGTCACCGGCGATTGCAGTGTCCTCACACGACCTCGTATATTGATTCTGACTGGCATATATTAGCTTTGTATAGCCTATATATATTCTTTCTACGAGTCATACAAAATTTGCAGAGAGCATACATATTGCTTCTATTAGACTCATATATCGAAATAAAGGACATATGATGATGATGATGATGATGAACTTTATTCCGCCCGGCGCTAAGCACCTAAAGGGCAACACTCTGTTTACGTCTAAAAGTCTACGTCCACCTTGAAGAGAT
>NW_027192057.1:0-581 GCF_011745625.1 Cladosporium halotolerans
GCGTTTGTAGATTAAGGCTGCAGCCTAAAGACTTGGTATCAAGCAAACAGCAGTCAATATGGAAGGTACCGCTCTTTGGGCATGTTCTCACCCATCAAAAGGTGTTTGACAACCGACTTATTTTCTGTGCCATTTCGGCCAGTGGTTTGACTCGACCGACCCGTCCTGCCCCCGGTTCTCCTAAATAATCGAACATAATGGCCAACAACAATGTATCGGACTACGGCGACTTGCGCGAACAACTTGCAAGGGCCCTGGAAGGGCAAAGACGTGCAGAAGAGCAACAGCGCCAGGCAGAAGAGCAACAGCGCCAGGCAGAAGAGCAACAGCGCCAGGCAGAAGAGCAACAGCGTCAGGCAGAAGAGCATCAGCGTCGGGCAGAAGCAGAACGGCTGAACGAAAAAACTTTGCGTGGAAGAGCCGAAGAGCAGCAGCGGCAGGCAGAAGAGCAACAGCGACAATCAGAACAGCGCATACGGAAAACGACGCTTGCTGAGTATCTCGATGCTTGCCATACGCACTTGTCAATGCCTTTGACAGTTGCGAACGCGTCTCGTTCAACGAAAGGCAGTATTCCAACT
>NW_027192058.1:0-580 GCF_011745625.1 Cladosporium halotolerans
CCATTCCACCGCTCCGGGTTAGGGCTTTGACCTCATCATATGCATCCTTGACGGTCTGCAATTTGGCTCGGAGTTGCTCTTCGCTTGCCGCCTGGCCGTTAGTGGACTTCACATCGTAGGCAGAGACTATGAGTGTGACGCCGTGCTTCGTCGGAACCGTCGCCGCCACCACATCGCTGGAGGGTACAGCGATCTGTTGCGCAGCGTGTTTCTTGTTCACCCACACGGACGCTCGGTAAGCGTACCGCGCCTCTCCTTCCTCTTTCTCACTTGGCTTGAACAACTGCCAGTTACGCTCCAGTGGAAATGCCGGCTCCCCGGCATCCAGATCTTCGAAGATATACGGTTCAACCACTGAGAGAGCGTCAAAATCTGCCAAGCTCTCATCGCAGAACAAACTCCAGTGCGCCGTCTTCCGCTTGCCAATGTTCACGTGTAGCACCTTGAATCCTCCTAGCATAATGAGGTGCCGGGTGTCTTCGACGTGCTCGCTGTACTCGCAACCTGTGCCCCACCACTGGCACTCGATGCACCGCAGCTGCTGTTTACATCGACGTCCATGGCAGCACCGCGCTGTTCC
>NW_027192059.1:0-580 GCF_011745625.1 Cladosporium halotolerans
CTGTCCATCCTCGCGATGTGGCCGCGCCGTCGAGGTACAGTGGTACACTAGTAGAACCGGTGGGGAGCTCGGAGGAGGACCGGCTGGGGAAGCGGCCGATCCTGTCAAATGCCAAGCATTGCAAGGCTCTGGCGCACGATCTTCCATGCACTTCCATGTGAGCTTGCTTCGCCTCCTGCGGAACACCGACCGCCGTTTCGATCTCAAAACCTTCGAGACAGGTTCCCCTCCAGACGGGCGGACGGTAAGCCCGCGTTGCCGCGCGGTTCTACCCGAGCAAATCACGAAGAGCGAAAGCCGCGACACCGGAGCGCATTCGCGCCTAGCCCCAGTCAGCGGGCCTGCAGGCTGATCCTGGAGAAAGACCAGCCTGGCGCTTATTCCAAGCCACAGCCCTTCATCAACGGTCCCTGGCGGGAAGCGTTCGGATCTACAACCTTCTTCTGACCGTAGCGCATTCAGCGTATCTGCTTTCAACTTTGCCCGGACTACGTGTCGCCTTTCCGCAAGCTCAAAAGCCGAAGCGTCAAACGATAACGGCGACGATTTGGTCGATGGAACAACTATCCACGCGATCGGT
>NW_027192060.1:0-580 GCF_011745625.1 Cladosporium halotolerans
GAGAGCTTGCAAAATAATACCGTGGTTGCTGCCGACGATAGTTCTCATAAGATGGCCTGTGCGTATCGGTTCCGAAGTCAAAGGCTCTACGTTCGTTAGAAGCAAAGAGACACCGATCGTATCATGATCAGAGGCTGGCGCTCTTTTCAAGATGGAGAAGTCGGGCTTCGCCGGTCGAAAAGTAATGATGTTCGACAAGCGCAAGCGAGTCGCAAGTGGAACTATGGGAACAGGATGTAAATATTGTTGTAGCAAATGGAAATCGTTGCCCTTAACCCTCAAGAAGCTCACGACGTTTAGGTCGCATGCAGTGATAGCTCCATTGCATGCATCCGAAGTTCGACCAGCGACCTATCGCGGTGTAACCTTAGTGCTCTCGTGTGTGATCAACGTAACCTGAGAAGTCCTTGCAAATGCATGCTGCATAGATCGGAAATGCAGCACTCATGCACATGCTTCCTCGGTTCGTGCTGGTACCACAGCTAATCAAGAACCGTTCATGCTTAGCTGTGGTGGCGGGGAGCTCGCTCCGGCAGCGCTTGGCGCATGATATGACAATTTGCAGTACATCTTATTTAAG
>NW_027192061.1:0-579 GCF_011745625.1 Cladosporium halotolerans
ACGGGCGGACGTGACGGAGAGCTGTGGGATGCATGGTTTCAACGTCGGTGCAGGAAGGTTGAGACGAAAGAGACGGAAGAGGATGAAGGCAAAATTGATCAGAGTTGCAAGTATGCAAATTGAGTTTCTCTAACGCAAAGTCGAGATTTTAGGATTGAGGTAGTCTCAGAACGCAGCCGGTATACGGTGAAAGAAAGGAAAGTGAGGTTCGAAAGGAGAAGGAGGAAAAAACAGGCAGGGCGGAGGAAGCAGAGATCCGAAGGTTGGGTGCAGAAAGGGTTAGGGGTGAAGCAGAGTAGGGCTGAGGGTACGACGAGCGAGAGGTGGTAAGAATGTGAAGTTGTGGATATGTTGGTAGGGGCGGCTCGTCGAGGGCGGCTCATCGAGGGCGATAGGCTGGCTGGAGGGCGCCCGGTGGAATTGGCATGCGTTAGCGCGGCTGCAGGAGCAGGTGGGGCTTGCTCGAAAGCCCGGGACGACGGATTGAAGCGAGGAAGGCAAAGGATGTGTGAAGACGGAACAGATTAGGCAGGCAGTTGACAGGTGGTTGTTTTCGGGTGCAGCCGTTAGCGGCAGGTG
>NW_027192062.1:0-578 GCF_011745625.1 Cladosporium halotolerans
GCGCTGGAGCATTGCCTCAGCGTGCTTTCCGGCCTCTGCTTGTACTTTGGCTACAGCATCACTTAACAACTGAGTGAAGTGCGTCTGTACTTCTTTGATGATGTTCTGCATCTCCTCTCGAAGCCGATGTGCCTCGTCTGCTGGTGCGTTCATAGCCGTTTGAGAACCTAGCTTTTTCCAGATCTTTTCCGCAATCCTCTCGAAAGCATCGGCGAATTCTTCATCGGAGAGATGAAGAACAACGTCATTGTCGGCCTTCCGCTTCTTCGGGCTGCTTTGGTGCAGCGGGCGCAGTGTTGCCGTGTGCTTCTCTATCTCGGTTGCATTTTCGTTTTGTCTGTCTCGCCCCCCAACTTGGGACAGGTGGTTGTCGGCGGAGCTTCCGATTGGCTCGGTGGCTTCCGCGCTGTTGGTCGTGAAGACATCACTTCCCGTGGGATCAGCGACGCGTTTGCGGCGTGGTGGCATAGCCGCCAGCGAGGCGCTGGTGTTGGCAAGTACGTGCACTTATTCGGCTTTCTTTGCTCTTCAAATTGATGCTAACAATGACCCTGTCTATGACAAAGTCGAAAAGAAGT